>NC_074702.1:16181068-16198568 GCF_029448725.1 Salvelinus fontinalis
ACAGCTTAGGGTCTCTCTCTCCCAAACATGGCCCTTCGCGTGTCTATCTGTCTTTCGGGCCCTTTGCTAAGAGGCCAAAGGGCCAAGGGTCCTCAGAGACACAGACAGGGAACCTAGAGCTAGATCTACACTAATTAACATTCAAACTGTGAAAACATCACCATACAAAATTATGTTTCCCTCTTCATTGGCTCATTCTCCTCTATTGAACAGACTAATGTATGTTATTGAGCAGCAAAGACATGTCATGCCATATGGTAGAATATATACAGCAGCAGGCAGTTAGCAGAAAGCCTAGCGATGCACCCATCAGATCGTGTAGTGCCATCATCAGCAATGGGATCCAGCTAGCTAGTGCCGAGACTAGGGTTTCCATGGCAACGCTGCCAAGTGACTGAGGTGGATTTCCAAGATTGGCGGCTGCTTTGCGCCAGTGTCCAAATATGGATAAACTCATTGCTTCATTGTCTTTGTCTGGTGAAAGGTGATAAACAGATCACTTTTTTCCGCTATGTGTTTTGACTGTACGATGTCATTCTCAATCTAACGCTGTCATTGATATTTGCAAACTATCGTAAGCATTGACGGTGATGTGTGAAGGGTACATTTCAGTGTGGGGAAAGATGTGGCTGTATGAGAAGACAGCACTGTTTCTTTAGATGGGTAAACAGAGCATTGTAGTCTTATAATTGTATATAGAATCCTGGGATTTCTATGATTGCGGTTCACTGATTTTGATGAGCAATGTCTCCTTTCTGACAGTGATGTTAATGTGGCAGAGTGAAGGGGTGATAGCAGAATCCTCATTTGATATTTGATTAACCTGTTCTACCTGTAAATCTGGGTAAATCTACCTAAAATGTATTTATATAGACAACTGGGTAGCACTTTTTTTTATAGTACAGAAATTCACAAGTATTAACTAAAAAAATACTTGTTAAAATGTTAATGACATTTCCCAACTGGAACAATCAGAAACAAATATAATACATGACCTAGAGCAGTGGTTCCCAAACTTTTTGTAGTCCCGTACCCCTTCAAACATTCAACCTCCAGCTGTACCCCCTCTAGCACCAGGGTCAGCGTATTCTCAAATGTTGTTTTTGTCACAACCCAGCTCGTGGGAAGTGACAAAGAGCTCTTATAGGACCAGTGCACAAATAATAATATAATAATAATAATATATCATTTTGTTCTTTATTTAGCAATCTTACATATAAAACTTTATTTGTTCATCGAAAATTGTGAATAACTCACCACAGGTTAATGAGAAGGGTGTGCTTGGAATGATGCACATAACACTGCAATGTTGGGTTGTATTTGGAGAGAGACTCAGTCTTAAATCGTTTTCCACACACAGTCTGTGCCTGTATTTAGTTTTCAAGCTAGTGAGGGCCGAGAATCCACTCTCACATAGGTACGTGGTTGCAAAGGGCATCAGTGTCTTAACAGCGCGATTTGCCAAGGCAGTGGCAGTGGCTTCTGATTAAATAACATTTTCACAAAACTGCTTGTTGCAATTTCGATGAGGCTCTCATGTTCAGATATCGGTAAGTGGGCTGGAGGCAAGGCATGAAAGGGATAACGAGGGCCTCCCGAGTGGCGCAGTGGTCTAAGGCACTGCATCACAGTACTAGTTGTACCACTAGAGATTCTGGGTTTGAGTCCAGGCTCTGTCGCAGCAGGCTGTGACTGGGAAACCCATGGGGTGGCGCACAATTGGCCCAGAGTCGTCCGGGTTAGGGGAGGGTTTGGCCGGCAGGGATGTCCTTGTCCCATTGCACACTAGCGACTCCTGTGGCGGGCCGGGCGCAGTGCACACTGACATGGACACCAGGTGTACGGTGTTTCCTCCGACACATTGGTGCGGTTGGCTTCCAGGTTAAGTGGGCATTGTGTCAAGAAGCAGTATGGCTTGGTTGGGTTGTGTTTCAGATGAATCATTGCTCTCGACCTTCGCCTCTCCCGAGTCCGTACGGGAGTTGCAGTGATGAGACAAGACTGTAACTACCAATTGGATACCACGAAGTTGGGGAGAAAAAGGGGTAAAAAATGATTTAAAGAGAAAGGGATAACAAAACCAGCTGTTTGTGTCATCCGTTTCGGGAAAGTACCTGCATAATTGCGCACCCAACTCACTCAGGTGCTTCGCTGTATCACATTTGACATTGTCAAATGTGATACATTTGAGCTTGAGTTCATTTGCACACAAAAAAAATCATACAATGATGGAAAGACCTGTTGTCCTTGTTAATGCAGACAGAGAAGCGCTCCAACTTCTTAATCTTAGCCTCAATTTTGTCCCGCACATTGAACATAGTTGCGGAGAGTCCCTGTAATCCTAGACTCAGTGTAACGAGTATTACCGAAGGTGGCCTCCCTTCCTGTTCGAGTGGTGCTCGGCGGTCGTCGTTGCCGGTCTACTAGCTGCCACCGATCTCTTTTTCCTTTTCGTTTGGTTTTGACTAATTGATTTCACCTGTTTATTGTTTGGTTGTTAGGGTGGTGTTATTTAAGTTCGTTTAGCCCGTTTATGTTTGTGCGGGCTTGTCTCTCTGTTTGTATATGAGGTTGTTATTTTCACATTGGGGTTTTTCCACAGTCTGGATTTATTTTCCAGTGCGTACTTTATTCAAGTCGGATTTTTACGCCAATGTTTTTGACGTTACCAGTTGTTCATCTGGTTGGACATTAAAGAGTGGTTTTCCCCATTACCTTTGCTCTCTGCGCCTGACTCCTTACAATTGTCCTCATTGAGCGTAACAGAAGCCCGCAACCTTATTATGGAGCCAGCAGGAGCAGCGACCACCCCTCTCCCCACGATGGAGGAGAGAGTCCTTCATCACACGTCCATCCTCCATCGCATCGGATCAGCTATGAATCTTATGATGGAGAGGATGGATCGTTGGGAGAGGAGTGGTCTCCCTACTAACCCACCTACCCTCCCTCCAGCAACTATACCATCTCCTCCAGCGGGACCCGGTACCAGCGCCTTGCGTATTACGCCTCCAAGCCAGTACGATGGAGCGGCGGCGGGGTGCCAGGGATTCCTGCTACAATTAGATCTGTACCTGGCCACCGTCCGACCAGCTCCCTCGGACGAAGAGAGCGTGAGTGTCCTCGTCTCCTGCCTGACGGGTAGAGCCCTAGAGTGGGCCAATGCGGTCTGGAACGGGGCCGACTCAGCGAGGGGCCACTACCCGGAGTTCACCCGCCGTTTTCGGGCCGTGTTCGATCACCCTCCAGATGGCCGAGCGGCGGGTGAGAGATTGTTCTATCTACGACAGGGGACGAGGAGCGCGCAGGACTTCGCGCTGGATTTCCGGACCTTGGCCGCTGGAGCAGGGTGGAACGACAGGGCCCTGATAGACCATTACAGGTGTAGCCTGAGAGAGGACGTCCGCAGAGAGCTGGCTTGTCGGGACACTACGCTAAGTTTGGATGAACTAATAGACATGTCTATCCGGTTAGACCATCTGCTAGCTGCTCGTGGACGTTCTGAAAGGGTCCTGTCCGTTCCATCTCCTGACCCTCCTGCTCCCATCCCGATGGAGCTAGGAGGGGCAGCATCTAGGGAGATCGGAGGAGGCTCCTCCTGTACCAGTTGTGGCCGAAGAGGGCACACTTCCGGTCGGTGCTGGAGGAGTTCATCTGGGAATCGAGAGGGCAGGCAGAACACTCCTCGGTCACCTCAGGTGAGTCAGCACCACACTCTCCCAGAGCTTCCTGTTGGTCACATGTTTTTGTTAATATGTTTCCTTAAATTTTTTCCCTCTCTCCAGCATAAGGCGCTAGTCGATTCAGGCGCAGCTGGGAACTTTATAGATCGCGGACTCGCTCAGAGGTTGAAGATTCCGTTAGTTAAGGTAGACCCCCCTTTCCCTGTGCACTCCTTAGATTGTCGATCTTTAGGGTCAGGGCTGGTCAGGGAGGCCACAATTCCTTTGGAGATGATTACGCAGGGGAATCATAAGGAACGGATTAGTCTGTTTCTTATCGATTCACCTGCGTTTCCGGTGGTGCTGGGGATTCCCTGGCTGGCTATTCACAATCCGACGATTTCGTGGAAACAGGGAGCTCTACAGGGGTGGTCTGATGAGTGTTCAGGCAGGTGTGTAGGAGATTTCATCGGTGCGACAACGGTGGAGAGTCCAGACCAGGTTTCCACCGTGCGCATTCCCGCTGAGTATGCCGATTTGGCTATCGCTTTCAGTAAAAAGAAGGCGACCCAATTACCACCCCATCGACAGGGGGATTGCGTGATAAACCTCCAGGTAAACGCTGCACTTCCCAGGAGTCATGTGTATCCTTTGTCCCAGGAGGAGACGTTGGCTATGGAGACGTATGTCACGGAAGCTCTGGGACAGGGATTCATTCGGCCCTCCATGTCACCCGTCTCCTCGAGTTTCTTTTTTGTGAAGAAAAAGGATGGTGGGTTGCGTCCGTGTATTGATTATCGAGGTCTCAATTCCATCACGGTGGGTTTTAGTTACCCACTACCTCTCATCGCTACGGCGATGGAATCATTCCACGGAGCACGGTTCTTCACGAAACTGGATCTCAGGAGCGCGTATAATCTGGTGCGTATTCGGGAGGGAGATGAGTGGAAAACCGCGTTTAGTACTACATCGGGCCATTATGAGTACCTCGTCATGCCGTACGGGTTAAAGAATGCTCCAGCTGTCTTTCAATCCTTTGTTGACGAGATTCTCAGAGACCTGCACGGACAGGGTGTGGTGGTGTATATTGACGATATTTTGATCTACTCCGCTACACGCGCCGCGCATGTGTCTCTGGTGCGCAAGGTTCTTGGGCGACTGCTGGAGCATGACCTGTACGTGAAGGCGGAGAAATGTGAGTTTTCTAAACAAGCCGTTTCCTTCCTGGGTTATCGCATTTCCAGCTCGGGGGTGGATATAGGGGGTGACCGCGTAAAAGCCGTGCGTAATTGGCCGACTCCGACCACGGTAAAAGAGGTGCAGCGGTTCTTAGGGTTTGCCAATTACTACCGGAGGTTTATCCGGGGTTTTGGTCAGGTAGCAGCCCCTATTACCTCACTGCTGAAGGGGGGGCCGGTGCGTTTGCAGTGGTCGGCAGTGGTCGGCAGAGGCAGGGCCTTCTGTAGGTTGAAGGTGCTGTTTACCGAGGCGCCAGTGTTGGTGCATCCGGACCCTTCTTTGGCGTTTATAGTAGAGGTGGACGCATCCGAGGCTGGGGTTGGAGCGGTGCTCTCACAGCGCTCGGGTGTGCCACCAAAACTCCGCCCTTGTGCTTTTTTTTCGAAAAAACTCGGGCCAGCGGAGCGGAATTATGATGTGGGGGATAGGGAGTTGTTGGCTATGGTTAAAGCCCTGAAGGTGTGGAGACACTGGCTTGAGGGGGCTAAGCACTCTTTCCTCATCTGGACTGACCACCGTAACCTGGAGTATATCCGATCAGCTAAGAGACTGAATCCGCGTGAGGCAAGGTGGGCCATGTATTTCACCAGATTTCGTTTTACGATCTCGTATCGACCAGGTTCCCTCAACACTAAGGCCGACGCGCTGTCTCGCCTCTATGACTCAGAGGAGCGGTCCATCGATCCTACTCCCATCATTCCGGCAGCCAAGTTGGTGGCACCGATAGTATGGGAGGTGGACGCGGACATCGAGCGGGCGTTAAGGGAGGAACCTGCGCCTCCACAGTGCCCGGAGGGGCGTAGGTATGTACCGCTCGCTGTTCGTGATCAATTGATTCGATGGGCTCATGGTATACTCTCGTCAGGTCACCCGGGTATTTCGAGGACAGTGCGAGGTCTTAGGGGGAAGTACTGGTGGCCCACCTTGGAGAGGGATGTGCGATTCTATGTCTCTTCCTGTTCGGTGTGCGCTCAGAGTAAGGCTCCTAGGCACCTGCCTCGAGGGAAGTTACAACCCCTCCCCATTCCACAACGGCCGTGGTCCCATCTTTCGGTAGATTTTCTAACTGACTTACCTCCATCTCAGGGGAACACTACGATCCTGGTCGTTGTGGATCGGTTCTCTAAGTCCTGCCGTCTTATCCCGTTGCCCGGTCTCCCTACGGCCCTGCAGACTGTGGAGGCATTATTTACCCATGTCTTCCGGCACTACGGGGTGCCCGAGGATATTGTTTCTGATCGGGGTCCCCAGTTCACTTCCAGAATATGGAAGGCATTTATGGAGCATTTGGGGGTCTCGGTCAGCCTTACATCGGGGTATCACCCGGAGAGTAATGGGCAGGTGGAGAGAGTGAACCAGGAGGTGGGTAGGTTTCTGCGGTCGTATTGCCAGGACCGGCCAGGGGAGTGGTCAAGCTACATCCCCTGGGCAGAGATTGCTCAGAACTCACTAAGCCACTCCTCTACCAACATGTCACCATTTGAGTGTGTGTTGGGGTATCAGCCGGTTCTGGCACCATGGCATCAGAGTCAGACCGAGGCTCCTGCGGTGGAGGAGTGGGTACAGCGCTCTAAGGAGACTTGGAGAGCCGTCCAGGAGTCTCTGCGTCAGGCGAGTAGACGGCAGAAGAAGAGCGCTGACCGTCACCGCAGTGAGGCCCCCGTGTTTGCACCGGGGGATAGGGTCTGGCTCTCGACACGAAACCTGCCCCTCCGCTTGCCCTGCCGGAAGCTGGGTCCGCAGTGTGTAGGGCCATTTAAAGTCCTGAGGAGAATAAATGAGGTGTGTTACCGATTGTTACTTCCTTCTTATTATCGTATTAACCCCTCATTTCATGTGTCTCTCCTCAGGCCGGTGGTAGCTGGTCCCATGCAGGAAGGTGAGGTGCCGGAGGTCCCTCCACCCCCTCTGGATATAGAGGTGTCCCCGGCGTACAGGATAAGGTCCATTCTGGATTCCAGACGCCGGGTGAGGGGCCTGCAGTACCTCGTGGACTGGGAGAGGTACGGTCCGGAGGAGAGGTGCTGGGTCCCGGTGGGGGATATATTGGATCCATCTATGCTGAGAGAGTTCCATCGCCTCCATCCGGATCGCCCTGCGCCTCGGCCCCCGGGTCGTCCTCGAGGCCGGCGTCGGCGCGCTGCGGGAGCTGCGCGTCAGGAGGGGGGTACTGTAACGAGTATTACCGAAGGTGGCCTCCCTTCCTGTTTGAGTGGCGCTCGGCGGTCGTCGTCGCCGGTCTACTAGCTGCCACCGATCCCTTTTTCCTTTTCGTTTGGTTTTGACTAATTGATTTCACCTGTTTATTGTTTGGTTGTTAGGGTGGTGTTATTTAAGTTTGTTTAGCCTGTTTATGTTTGTGCGGGCTTGTCTCTCTGTTTGTATATGAGGTTGTTATTTTCACATTGGGGTTTTTCCACAGTCTGGATTTATTTTCCAGTGCGTACTTTATTCAAGTCGGATTTTTACGCCAATGTTTTTGACGTTACCAGTTGTTCATCTGGTTGGACATTAAAGAATGGTTTTCCCCATTACCTTTGCTCTCTGCGCCTGACTCCTTACAATTTTCCTCATTGAGCGTAACACTCAGATCATTCAGGTGAGAAAAAACATCACCCAGATGGCCAGTCGTGTGAGAAACTCGTTATCATGCAAGCAGTCAGACAAGTGAAAATTATGGTCAGTAAAGAAAACAGCAAGAGCCTCTCGGTGGATGCTGCAGTGTACCCAAGTGGCGTCAGGAGCAACTGCTTGTACATGTGTTACCACTCCACTATGTCTCCCTGTCATGGCTTTTGCACCATCAGTACGGATACCAACATCTTGACCACCAAAGTCCATTTGATGTCTCAAAGCTGTCCAGAACTTTAAAAATATCTTCTCCTGTTGTCCTGGTTTCCAGTGGTTTGCAGAAGAGGATGTCTTCCTTAATTTGCCCCCCATAAACGTAACAGACATATACCAGGAGCTGTGCCAGGCCCGCCACGTCTGTTGACTCATCCAGCTGTAACGCATAGAATTCACTGGCTTGTATGCGAAGCAGTAATTGTAATCTCCTGCCATGTCACTGAGGCGTCGTGAAACAGTGTTGTTTGATGAAGACATTGTCTGAATAGTTTTTTTGGCCTTTTCCCCCAGAATTGTCCCAGCCATATCCGAGGCAGCCGGAAGAATTAAGGCCACAATAGTATGGGGCTTGCCTTTCCTAGCCACTCGGTAGCTCACCATATAAGACGCTTCTAGCCCATTCTTATCAATGGTATCTGTTGATTTTATACATGTCTTACTACTCAAAGTCGTCTTAATTTTCGCTCAAAAAACTCCCATGGCTTATTTTTAAAATTGGCATGTTTTGTTTCTAAATGTCTGCACTAGAGTGAAGGTTTCATCGAGTTGTGAGATAGTTATTTTGCACATATAACACACTGTGGCTGAGGAAGGCACTACTCCCAATATAAATTAACCCCAAATCAATATAGTTCTCATCATATTTGCACCTCTTCGATGGTCCAACATCCCTGTCTGTTGTTCGGTGCTTTCCCAGGTAAGGGTAGCAGTAGCTCTTCGGCTGCATCAGATTCACAACTGTCAGTGTCCATGCTAGCTGGGCTAACAACAAATGTAGAATAATGCTAGCATTGGATGTGCTCGTGGAAGCAGAACAACTTGTGTTGTCGACAGGTGCAGGTGTAGTACTACTGGTAGTAGCAGTACTACCAGTAGAGCTGGTATGTCTCTCTATGGACGAGGGCCTTACTTTTTTTTTAACCATTTATACTTTTTCAAGGAAATGGAATGAGCAGCAGCTATGTTTGGCTACATAAGGACCGTTAGTGGAATTCCCACGAGAGAGTAATGGTTAATGTGACTGGATGTTAATTATTTGACAAGGCTAGCTGTATTTGACAAATGTGTTGTTATTTCGCTGAACACTAGATGGTTTAATTTTATTTTGGGCAGTGAAACGAGGCTACTCAGGTGAGAAAAAAACCCTCACCCAAATGTATAGCCTGTTGGAAAATGTATTTGAATGTAGCCTGTTTGAATGTATTTTTATGTATTTTTTAATCACATTTTTATTTGGCGTACCCCCGACGGCATTGTGCGTACATGGGAATACCTGACCTAGAGGATATGCATAGTGAGAAATACTGAAAAATGTAGATTTCTCTTTTGATAGATCTCTCAGAGCCAGAAACCTGTCCGGATGTTTCATTGGCTCTCCTGTGCCCTGACTCTGATGGATCGCTGGCTGACTAGAACCTTTGAAGTGATTGTGTTCAGTCTGATTGGCCGATCGGCCGTGTCCAACATGGATTCATGGTTACACCAGGTCAACTCTCCATGAATCATCTCACAGAGTCGCGACGTATGACCTTCCACTGCCCAGCCAATGGCTTTGACCACAACCCACTTAATCAGTTACCATTCATTCATACATACTATTCTATTCATCCAGAATGTGGGTTTTATGTGTGGATAAATCATGTCTTTGGTTATTTGTGTTGTTTGGCAGTGTTATAATGAATAGATGTCATTGGAAATTAAGGTTCACTTTGTTAATAAACCATACTTGTCACATATGAATGTTCAAGTTTCTTTAAAAAAAAACATGAACATTCATATGTTCATGTTTCATTTACCAGTCAAACAGAATCTCAAGGCCAGGAAGGAATGCATCTCACCATGGCTCCAGGGACCCAGTGATGTCACGGTGTCCTAATTGGCTTGACAATCCTCGTCCATCTTAGTAGACTGAGCGGGAGTGGGGGAGGGAGAGAGAGAGAGAGAGTGAGGGGGGAAAGAAAGAAAAAATAAAGACAGAAAGAAAGAGAAGAAATGTCCCATGTCAGGATCCAGGGCTGACAGAACAGAAACACCCCCCTGAGAAAGACTCGGTTGGACTAAACCAACTGAGACCCCCATACCTACTCCATTCCACATCTAATGTTTGGTGTCTACCAGTGGGAGGGCTAGGGCCTGTCAGTCAAAACACTGAGGGCATGCCGCTGTTTCAAAACATGTGCTTAAAGGGTGTGAAGTTTAACTGCAGTGGGGCTGGAAGCAGCAGTAAAAGTCTCCTTCAAATTTAAGAGACAGACATGCATCTAGCCCTCTCTCCTCTCTGGTACTGCAGGGGGTTGGATGTTTCTGCTGTCATGTGTCACATCACATCAGCCTCGCCATGTGACAGTTATGAGTGATACAAACTAGTGCACCAGAAAGCAGTTAGGATGGTCTTCTGCTGTGTTCTGTCTACTTTCATCATTGTATAATTGCATGAGATTGTTTTTGCCTAATAGACCAGATTGACAGATAAAAAGGGTGAACACACACACACGCATTCAAGCACACACACACATTTACACATACATAAACACACACACAAACACACACAGTCTGTAGCCTTTAGGATGTGTGTGATGAGTTGAATAAACTGTTTTGTTTTGTCCTAATCCCTATAACCCAGGCTTTTGTCTGCTGGCTCTGTGGAGATGAGAGATGTCACTCACTGCTGTAAGCTTCCTCTATCCTCTGATGACACATGATCCTATCTTTAATGTACCTTATTTTTCTGTGTTTGTGTGTGTGTGTGTGTGTGTGTGTGTGTGTGTGTGTGTGTGTGTGTGTGTGTGTGTGTGTGTGTGTGTGTGTGTGTGTGTGTGTGTGTGTGTGTGTGTGTGTGTGTGTGTGTGTGTGTGTGTGCGCGTGTGCGCGTGTGCGTGTGTATGTTGCTATGTCTGTGTTCACATAGCGAGTGTTTTTTGGCTGTACAATGTCTTTGGTGAGATTGAAATGAGTATTGAACACCAGTTATGCACGTTGGTCATGTCTAACAGCCTTTTACAGGTGCTGGGATATACTCAGCTCTGCTTAATGGTGCATTTAGCAGCTACAATAACTAACTCGGTGGAGGGACTGGATGATAAAGCACATACTGTGAGACACACACAAACACATGTACGCACGTGCACACACACACACATGCATAAATGAACACAAATACACACACACACAATAAAGCACAAATGCACGCACACACATACAGTGGCTTGCGAAAGTATTCACCGCCTTGGCATTTTTACTATTTTGTTGCCTTACAACCTGGAATTAAAATTGATTTTTGGGGGGGTTGTATCATTTGTATTACACAACATGCCTACCACTTTGAAGATGCAATTATTTATTTTTTAACAAACAAGAAATAAGACCAAAAAATTGAAAACTCGAGTGTGCATAACGTTCACCCCCCAGAAGTCAATACTTTGTAGAGCCACCATTTGTAGCAATTACAGCTGCAAGTCTCTTCGGGTATGTCTCTATAAACTTGGCACATCTACCCATTGGGATTTTTGCCCATTCTTCAAGGCAAAACTGCTCCAGCTCCTTCAAGTTGGATGGGTTCCGCTGGTGTACAGATTCTCAATTGGATTGAGGTCTGGGCTTTGACTAGGCCATTCCAAGACATTCATTCCGAGACATTTAAATAAGCCACTCGAGTGTTGCTTTAGCAGTATGCTTAGGGTCATTGTCCTGCTGGAAGGTGAACCTCTCAAATCTCTGTAAAACTGAAACAGGTTTCCCTCAAGAATTTCTCTGTATTTAGCGCCATCCATCATTCTTTCAATTCTGACCAGCTTCCCAGTCCCTGCCGATGAAAAACATCCTCACAGTATGATGCTGCCACCACCATGCTACACTGTAGGGATGGTGTTCTCGTGGGTGATGAGAGGTGTTGGGTTTGCCCCAGACATAGCATTTTCCTTGATGGGCAAAAATCTAAATTTTTGTCTCTTTCGACCAGAGTACCTTCTTCCATATGGTTGGGTAGTCTCCCTACTTGCCTTTTGGTGAACACCAAACGTGTTTGCTTATTTTTTCTTTAAGCAATGGCTTTTTCTGGCCACTCTTCCGTAAAGCCCAGCTCTGTGGAGTGTATGGCTTAAAGTGGTCCTTTGCAGCCCCTTCAGGGTTATCTTTGGTCTCTTTGTTGCCTCTCTGATTAATGCCCTCCTTGCCTGGTCCATGAGTTTTGGTGGGCGGCCCTCTCTTGGCAGGTCTGTTGTGGTGCCATATTCTTTACATTTTTTTATCATGGATTGAATGGTGCTCCGTGTTCAAAGTTTCTGATATTTTTTTATAACCCAACCCTGATCTGTACTTCTCCACAACTTTGTCCCTGACCTGTTTGGAGAGCTCCTTGGTCTTCATGGTGCCGCTTTCTTGGTGGCGCCCCTTGCTTAGTGGTGTTGTAGACTCTGGGTCCTTTCAGAACAGGTGTATATATACTGAGATCATGTGATAGACCATGTGACACTTAGATTGCACACAGGTAGACTATGTTTAACTAATTATGTGACTTCTGAAGGTGATTGGTTGCACCAGATCTTATTTAGGGGCTTCATAGCAGAGGGGTGAATACATATGCACTCTTACCATTTATTACATTTTATTTGATATTTTTGAAGCAAGTCATTTCATTTCACTTCACCAATTTTGACTATTTTGTGTATGTCCATTACATGAAATCCAAATAAAAATCAATTTAAATTACAGGTTGTAACGCAACAAAATAAGAAAAACGCCAAGGGGGATGAATACTTTTTCAAGGCACTGTACACACTGTGAAACTACAGATTGTCTGACGAGTATTTTTCTCCGCTCATACAGGAGTAATAAAGGCTTAGTGAACTAATTTGGTGGGAATTTATCAGGGGGTGTTGCAGCACCCTCAGCACCCCTACTACCCACTGTTATGTCTTCATTAGTCTTAGATGTGGCGTGGACAATTAGAGGCTATTAAAATATCCAACATGACAAGTGAAAGTTTTATGTTCATGTTTCTTTCATTTGCAGCATAAAAACGTTATTTTTACCTTTTATGATTTATTATTTTATTTTACCTTAATTATCCTTTTGTTTCGAGGACTTAGTCTAAAATTACACCATCAGTTATTTTTCCTTGACAGTGTTCTCATTAATGACCAACAACGAGTGATTAAAGATATTATTTACATGAAATAGTGAACACTAATAATCAGTCCAGTAGGATAGCAGATAGGCTTAACCTTTTATATATTTTTCTTGAATTCAACACTTTCGGCTAATTAATGTATTTGGATCAGACCCAGTTGTGTGAAGGGGATCGTGCCTGGGCTCTGATATCCCTCATAAAGACCATATGACCTAATAATTACCCTGCTAACGATATCATCATCCATCCCCCACTCCACTCCCTCCGCCACACACCGCTGTTCTCCTTCAAAAACAGAGAGAGATACCATGTACTGTGTCAAATCACCTCAGGTAAATTATGTCTCGTTAAAATAACTCAGGGCCGAGGGTAGAACTAGGTGGACCACAACCAGTAAAGACAATTGTTTGACCTCAGTAGTTTTCTAATTGGATTCCTGTAGAAAAAATGAAACTTTGGATTCAACTTTTGTTCGTTTAACTGGAAACCTTATGATGCCTTTTGTTTTTGTAACTCCTTTTGACTTGAAGCTCTGTGCGGCCTGCTGTACTTGGCTAAAGCCTAGTTAATTAAGCTTCATGAGTTGGGAGCCTAAAACAGCGGTTCCAGCTGTGATGGTTCACCACATTACAGAGCCCCACGGACCTCTTCTGCTGTGATTAATTACTAAAATAATGATTCACTTAGTAGCCTCTGCTCCCACTCAGGTCAAATGATTCCCCACTGGAGCTATTCCCCACATAACGTTCGGTCATAAGTTTGGGTCAAATGTAAAATCATTTGCATGTAAATGCATCAAATGTCTGCAGCTGGAAGTGCTTGCATGTGTTGTTCAACCAGCTCAGATGCTCTAGACTAGGTCACCAGTTTGGATCTTCTTTTACAATATTTAAAAAAAGTGTGTGTGCATATATGTGTGTGTGCGTACGTGTGGCATCATAGTTTCTCCTACCTCTCCTCGGCACAGTGAGTAACATGACCACTCAGGTATGTCTGATTCTCACCTTCGTGTTTAATCTTAGCAAACACATCCGAAATAGATCTCTACTATCCCTAAAGACACCCACTCTTCTCACAACCCATCACTTCTCCCCTCTCTTAAAGAAGACAGATGTATTATGTCAGCCGGTAATAAAGTATCTGATAAGTACATGGCTTGTGTTTACTAACAAGTAAAGGTGAAATTGAACACCTATCTCTAAAGTAAATATGCACACTCCTGCTCCCACACATCACATACTGTATCTCAGAGAGAGAGAGGAGGGACTGATAGAGAGTGGGAGGGAGGGGGAAAGAGAGAGAGAGAGGGGGACTGATAGAGAGTGGGAGGGAGAGAGAGATGGGGGGGCTGATAGAGAGTGGGAGGGAGGGAGAGAGAGAGAGGGGGGACTGATAGAGAGTGGGAGGGAGGGAGGGGGAAAGAGAGAGGGGGGGGACTGATAGAGAGTGGGAGGGAGAGAGAGAGGGGGGACTGATAGAGAGTGGGAAGGAGAGAGAGAGACAGAGAGAGAGATGGGACTGATAGAGAGTGGGAGGGAGGGAGAAAGAGAGAGAGAGGTGGCCAGGCTCAGGTTGTGAATGCGGGGTAAACATGCTGACATTGTGAGCACAGCTGGGAGTGCTTAACTCACACTACCTCCCTGCATAGAGCCCTGCATTGTTCCACAGGCGCCTCTGGCTCTTTTCCTCCTGATAATTACACATTTCATTTCCATCAAAACAAGCCTCCAACAAACCAACACAAAAACACTTGCCTTTTCTCTCCTTTCGCCCGTTACATTGCCTTATTTTCTCTCCTCTGCGTTTCCTTCTCTATAAATCTATGCAAGAGAAGAGTGTTTAATCTATGTAAGATTGTATGTTCATGAGCTAACATGTCCGAACTCAGGTATGCTGTGCCACAAGACTATGTTAACCGGCTTAGCTAAAGCCTTGGTATTAGCTCTGGGTGCAAATGCAAGGTTACTCATCACACATCACACACAGTTTGATGTATTTGATACCATTCCACTAATTCCGCTGCATCCTCCCTAATTAAACTGGCACCAACTTCCTGTGTCACACAGGCACGACTCCCAACCATCTATGCTACACTTATACCAATTCCCCCGCCTATAGATACATACAACACTAAATATATCTTACACATCACCTTCAGTAGACTATCACTGTCTCATAGTTTGGAACTAGCAACAAAGCAGCACGACTCCATCAATGTCCAGACAGAGTGAATGAATAGTTGAATCCCCCATAGAGACAACCTGTTGTCCCTCTCATAACCACAACACACACATGGCCTCGGCTCACAGGTCATCAAATTGGATGACATAGCTTAAATCAGCTCATCAAACTGAGGGAAATGAGGCCAGTCTCCATGGTATCATATATTGACTGAATGAGACCATCAGTGCTTAAAATGTCTTCACTCTTTACTTGAAACATCATGCCACCACCACCAATGCGCTTAAGAGAAGTGTGAGGAGGTACAGTATTTTGACAGAGATAATTATGATTGTAAGTCAATATCAGTCAGGTGTCCGTATTGCTTATTATGCATATTTCATGTAACCAGAGTTAAAGACACCTGTATTTTAAAATGTGTTGATGGACACCAGTGTGCCATGCTGGCACAGAGCCAACAGGCCAATGCCATCTGTCTCCTCTTCTTCTTCCCTCTCTTCCTCATCCTCATCCTCCTCTCCAATCATCTCCTGGCCAATAAATGTCAATATGAGACAGGCAGACAGATTAATCCCATACACACAAACACATGTACATGTACACGCGCACACACACACACACACACACACCCACACACACACACACACACACACACACACACACACACACACACACACACACACACACACACACACACACACACACACACACACACACACACACACACACACACACACACACACACACACACACACACACACACCTCAGCTCAACAGCAAACACATGCTTTGCTAATCAGCTTTGCATTTAAAACTGACTCTCTCTCCCCCTATTCCCCCCACACCCTTCTTTCTACATCTCCCTCTCGCTCTCTCTCTCTTCCTCTCTTTCCATTCAATCTCTCCCTCTCCCCTTTCTCCCCCCTCCCCCATATCTATCAGCCCCAATCAACTACACTTTCTCTCTCTTTCTATCCCCTTCTGCCCCCTTCTCTCTCAGCCCTCCCTCCTCCCCTTCCCTTGGAGTAGGGTTGATATCTAATTATGTCAGGTCACTCGTCCAGATGGACCCATCGCCCGTCCCTTTGTATCCCCCCTCACCACTCCCACAGGCCCTCTGACCTCATACAGCATCGCCCTGGAAACCAACCTGTCTGAGCTAGCTAGGTCCCCATGGGCAGAGTGTGAGGGGGAGGGGGGATGAGACCCTTGGGTTTACTCAGGGAAGAGATGCAGAGAAGGATGGATAGGGGGAGAGGAGAGGAGGAGAGGAATACTTGTATTCCAGGTTGCATACTTGGTATTCCAGGCCCATCTCACGGCTGGTTAAGCTGCATGAATAGTTATAGCTGGCAGGGAGGGAGGAAGGCCATGGATGTGTCTCTCTCTCTATATATCTCTCTCTTGATCTCTCTCTCTCTTGCTTGATCTCTATCTCTCTTTCTTCATCGTCATCTCTCTCTTTCTCTTTATCTCTCTTTTCTCTGCTCTGGTGCCAGACAGATGGTTCAGTACACAGACAACAAGCATTTGTTTGAAGAGCTTCAATAACTCCACTAATGTGAAAGAGAATAAAGTGATAGTAAATAGGACATTATATAGGACATCATAGTGCAGGGTTGGGAATATGTCTGTCTCTGTGGTGATGTTTTAAACAACCGCTATATTTGGGAACCGTTGGGAACCAAAAAACTACATTTCCAGCAACCACATTTCCAAGTTACAGAGTTTCAGTCTAACTACTTAAGGTTTGTCATTGATGTCATTGTACAGTAAGCTGCATTTTGTCATTGATGTCATTGTACAGTAAGCAGCATTTTGTCATTGATGTCATTGTACAGTACGCTGCATTTTGTCATTGATGTCATTGTACAGTAAGCGCATTTTGTCATTGATGTCATTGTACAGTACGCTGCATTTTGTCATTGATGTCATTGTACAGTAAGCTGCATTTTGTCATTGATGTCATTGTACAGTAAGCTGCATTTTGTCATTGATGTCATTGTACAGTAAACTATATTTTGGCCTTTATGTTTAGTTAAAGCACACATTTCAGAAAGATGAATTGTTACCTAACATGAAAAAAGGAATGTCTTTACTATTAGGATGCTATACGTATTTCCAGCCCACTTCAGCTGTTGGTTTGTTGTTCAAGCCCTTCATGGATCGTTGTTGATGTGTATATCAGTCTGGGTAAGAGAGATGCCAGAGTCACAAATCAAAGCCCACCAACAATCTCAGAGCCAGGAAGGAGGGCAGAAATCAGAGAGCAAAACGTTACCCAACTCATCACAGCACTTAGTGTGTCCGCTCTGATGCAATCACATCTACGACATATCTCAATACTTTTATACACATTCATATAAAAGCTTCATGAAAGTTGTTATACATTTTTATCAATGTGTACTGTACCGAATAATCTCAGATTCTCAATATATTCCCAACAA